>NC_044912.1:19991431-20006766 GCF_001633185.2 Quercus lobata | reverse complement strand
TTTTTGTTTCTTCTTTAATTCTTTGTGATGTACAAAGTACTTTAAATAGTTATATTATAAGTACACTATAATACCATTTATTTTAGTTTTTGCAATTTTATTTTAATTATTATTATTATTTTATAACAATGCATATATAGAAATTTAATTCTTAGATTTTGCTAATAATTGTTTATTTGATAATATGTTTATTTGGTCCAATTAATTATTGTTAAGTTTTATTAATTTTCTTAGTTACATTTTTCAGTATTTTGGATTGTAGGCAAAAAAAAAAAAAAAGGTTTGAGAAAGGTTGTTTAAAACTAAAAGAACAATTTCCAAATTTTATATTTATTAAAAAATGAATATTTTCGTTAACTTGTCTTTTGACTTTCTAAGAAAAATTGTATTGTTTTCATTTTGGTATGACAAAATTTATATTTATTGTAGGGCAGGCTTTGGTTCTTATGTCCAATAGATGAATGGGTTAAGACCCAAAGAGTCTAATACAATAAATTTATAGGGAGTGTGCTAAAAAGTTAGGCTTTAATGAAGTAGACAACACCCTCAATGGGCTTTATGGTAAGAAAGCAAGGAAAAGTAATGAATAGAAAAATGTGGTGCATAGAAATTCTTCCTTAGCAATGTCCGAGGAGAGCAGTTCTTGAATATATTTCCCTTAAATTTGATGACAATTACTGTTCTTAATGTTATCGTGATTTCTCTACAGATTTTCTACCCCCCCCCCCTTTTGGAGGGTCTCTCACATTATATAACTCCCTTCAGGTGATCTTGACCCTCCATTTGTTGATCGTCGAGTCCACCACTTAAGTGTTTATCCCATCAGACACCTTCCCAAATCCCTTGTGAGTTGCGGCGGTCAAGACAGCACTGTTTAGGGGTCTTCTCCACATGCAATCAGGAGGTTTGGTGGGATGCACTAAATGTGGAGACAGCCACCATCCCTTCAGTCATGTCAGGGCTAACCCCCTCTCCGAAACTTTTTCTCAATAGTAGGACCTCCTTTGGCAATGTGCCATTGACGTGGCTTTACTGTCTGAGCGTGTGGCCTCCTCAGCACGATAATGGACTCCTCGACCATGGATACGACACGTGACACAAGTACCTTATTTAAATTCTTGTGCCCCACATTTATAATTTATGATTGTTCCTATATTACATTTATAATTGTTCCTATAATAAATAAAAATGTGATTACAAAATACATTACTCTTTATTAAATTAGTTTAAATTTAAAAAAATAATAATAATAAAACCACCATAAAATAATTATCATGCGCAATGCGCAAGTTCACGTCTCGTTAATTTAATTACCCAAGTTGATTTATTAAGTTCAATTGTATGCAAATCATGGAGGCACCAACAAATCACCAAAAATACTAAATGCAACAGAAAATAAATTTAAAACGGTGATTTGTTGACAAATAGGGAAAACCTTACAAGGCAAAAATCTCACCGGGTAATTTTAAGGTCACCACTTTTAAGAATCCACTAATCAACAATCAAGCAATTACAAGTATAAGAAATCTTACCAACTACTTTGACCTATCTTGAAATACCAACCTACAGTTGAACTTTCGCTCCAATACCTAATTGGACTTGATTTTGTAGTAACATTCTTTCCCTTGATGCACAAACCTCCAATTTGTGACTAACCCTTTGTGTGGATCCAAATACGTGACTAACTCCAGCAACTTGAACAAATGTTATTGGTTGTAAAGTTCTTTACTTCATCAACAATAATGATCTGGAAGCACTTGGTTACAAAACCCTATGGTGTACAAACGTAATAGATTCTCACAGAAAAAATAAATCTCTTAGTCTCTATATCCGTGTATAATGATTTTTTAAAATAAGCTTTATATATGTCTAGGGTTGTAAGAAAAGAAACCCTAAACAAATCCAAAAGCCTGGGCTGAAATTTAGATCTGGAAAATTGAAAATTGTAGTTCTCGATAGATCGAGCTGCTGTCGAGCTATCTATTGAGCTTCACATTAAGTCTTGATAGCAGACATCTGTTGAGCTATCTATCAAGACTTAATAAACAGCTTTTCTTCACTTGTTTCTGAGATCAATCTTTATGTCTTTAATACTTGACTTGAACAATATGTTTCTTAAAGTACTAAACTCATCTTAGATTTACCCAATTACAAGTAAAGTGCATTTTGTCAAAAAATTAGCAAATTACAAAAAATGACCCTAACAATCTCCCCTTTTGGCAATTCGTGACAAAACCACAAACAACAATTATGAGAGAAGTCTAACACAACTATCCCATAAATAACAAAAGTACGTAAGGCTAACCCTACTACGAACACTTGAAAATCTTTGCAAGAAGAGAGATCATGGCATGGTAGACTTACAACCTATATTAACTGAAACACTTAAATAAGATTCATCAAGGCATTAAGTGTGAAACATAGAAAAGTTGTATACAAGAAGACACATGTGTGTAAAAAGATAAAAGAAATATCGCATGAGAGAATATGTGTAAAACATACATCATCATATATATAGAAAGATGAATACAATGTATGTAAAAATAGTCACAAGATCACAATACATGAAGTGAGAAAAAATACACTAAAACCTCACTACATCTCTCAAAGCACTCTTCCCTTATCTAGTATATCCTCTGCTAGCTCTCCCGAGCCCTAACTCAATAAATACTCTATTAAAGCACCCTCGTTGTTCTTGTCACAAGCCCACTTAATTTCTGCACTTTTTGACCATACAGATCATTAAAGGAAGGCAGTCATATTTTTTTTTTTTTTTTGCCCTCGCTAAATTCTGCCAGTAATTAAGCACAGGTTGAAAGGCAATAGTAAAATTTTCTAGCTTTGATATTGCATAGTACTCCCCAAATTTTATGGTATCCCTTGTGATCTGATGGTGCAGAATATCCTTATCACATGACAATCATTCCGGTAACTACTGACGAAGCAGTCTAAACTTGATGAAAAGTTCAAAACATTTTTTTTTTATAAATTCTGTTCTCTTGTGATCCTAACTCCTAAGCGTGTCAGTCATCGTATTTAGCTTCTTGAACTCAGCTCAAAACGCGCATATTGCTTATCTTCATTAAGTCATCGCACTGGCTATCTCATACTCTAGCTCATCACAACAATCATTGGTAAACGGCTTTCGCTATCAGGTGTCTTTGCACACAAGTTATGGAGACTTCAAAAAGTCTAACCTTTATTAATGAGTTTTCTATTAGTGAGTTTTAGAGGCACAGTATATGAACCTGAATAAGCAATAATGGGCAATTAAGGATGCCCCCAGAGCCGGGAACATCAAAAAGGAGCTCCTCTAAGCATGGGAATGGAGGATGAAGTACGTCACCAAACTGTTCAAGCATAATATCGGCGTTGGCCTCAATAAACACAACACCCTCACCGGTACATTCTACAACAAGCTTTCGGCCAGGTCCTTCCCTAAGCCTACCAGCAAATGGGTAGTAAAACACTAGTGTTTGTGCAAGTGCTTCTCTGATGACTTTCACTGGGTCTCTGATCTCTTGCAATATTGAGGGATCATATTTATAGAAATCTATGGTTGGGATTTGAAATCGAAGACCCTCTTGGTCATCAATATCGGAAAGTTGTTTGAATTCATAGGGTGTGGGCTTTGCAGGAGCAACCAATTCTGGTTTGCACCTTTGTACTTTGAACACTAGAGAGGTGGGTGGTGCCAGTGCCAGTGCCATGCCAAGAAAATTGTTTGAATACGAGACTAAGAAACCTGGGCAAGCTTACAGGTTGTAGTGTGTGTTATGACTTATGATGGACAGGAATTTATAGCTAGTGATGACGAAATCTAGAATAGAAATATGTCCTTCAAAATAGGGAAAATATTATTATCACACACAATATTACACACCAAATACGGACGCTCATAAAAACAAGAAAAACAATGTGCAACAACTCATGTAATACAAGTATCATTTCAATAGTATAAAAAAAAAAAAAAAAAATACGGTCAGTTGGCCAGCTACACAAGATAATCTTAAAAATAAATAAATAAAAGTACAATCAGTTGGCAAAAAAAATGAATAGGAGTTTTCAAATGGTTGTACTTCATGTGGTGGGTAGCGGCCTAGTGGGTAATGTTTTTCCTTTCTAACAACTGCAATCACAAGTCATAACAGAGGAGAGAAAGCCATAACCAAGGTTGCCGGGAAGAAACAGCAAAGAAGTTGGAAGAAGAAGGATCCAGGAAAGGAATTTTGGGGTTAAAGTGATATTTAAATTGAGACATTTAATATATTTAACTTTAATTAAATAATCGTTTTTACTTAACTCTATTCTTTTAATTTGTTAGGTGTAACAAAAATTGTATTTTTTAAATTTCTTGTTCATATGTTAGTAATATTCTAAATTTTTTTTTTTCATTATTTAGATTTATCTAGAGAAAATTATATAGACTTGATTAATATTTCATAAAGCTTATTATTTTTTTGTTAAGGACTAGTGTGTGTATATATTAAGCTACTAAGAATTAAAAAAGAACTAAAAAAAACAAGAAATGAGTGGACAATAGTCCACCTACACTTTGTTAATTTTTTTTTTCTTTTTTTTTTGGTCTTCGATAAACAATTGAGTAATGCTACATTCACAATACTTAAACAACAATTCTACAACAAATCTTAAGTAGTAATCTGTTATTGATTCTAATTTAGATTTGTCATTGACATCACTTTTTTACTTATCAATAATAAATTTTCACCTATAAATATTTTTATGTGAAAATATTGTGGAAGTAACATTATTATAAACATTTTTTTTTTAGTAATGCTAGGGATACAACAATTTCACAACATTCCTAAATTAGCAAAGAAAAAAATTAAAATTAGAGATTATGGAGAGCGGATGTGTAAGCTGGCATGTTAATTTAGGAATGTTGTGAAGTTGATATAACATTTTGTTGTGTCCATTGCATTACTATATATATATATATATATATATATATATTATATCTATTGAATAATATTTGAGCCTAATTAATAATCATACAAGTATAGAAATATCTTTATTGGTTAAAATTTGGAGGCCTTATTCTACTTGGGGGCTTTAAGCGAACGCTTCATTGGCCTAATGGTAGGGCTGGCCCTAAGAAGGAAACCAAAAACCAGCAACGATCTAGTGATCGTCAAAGAGTTGGGCTATTAGTATGGATGGGTTTGGTTTTTTTTTTTTTTTTTTCTCTATTTTCTAACTAAAATAACCAATATCCTTTGGTACATTCAGTATAGACCGATACAACCTGGTATTTGGAGCAGTACATTGACAAATATTGATTGTATTAGAGGTATGGTACAATATTGTATCAACTTCCTTTATCTCATTTTTTGTATTCCATTTTATATTTCATTAATCACAATTTCATATGAATTTTTTTTTTTTTTTTTTCATTTAAACTTTGGTTATTTTATAAGGAATGTAAAAAAAAAAAAAAAAAAAAAAAAAAAAAAAAAAAAAAAAAAAAAAAAAAACCATTACCAAGTTGTGATTAGTGTAGTACAAAATGGAACACTAAGAGCGATACAGAGGATTTGTATTTGATTTTTTGTGTGAGAGTGAAATGAGAATTTCAAATGGATAGTGAGGGTAAAAGTATAAATATATCAATTTGTCTTAACAAGTTTAGCGATATTAAGTTACTGGGTAGGTGAATATAGATTATTTAAAAAATAATAATAATAAGGAAGGTCTGTGTACAGTTCAATAAAAGATCTAGGCCTTCTTTTTATTTTATTTTGTTCTAATCCAAATTAAATTATTAAAGTCAAGTTCAAAAGAAAGGTAGAAGAGAAATTGGAATCTTTCCCAATGACATTAACAAATGGCCTTAATTAAGGCTGTCCAAAGCAAACTACGCCCTAACTAACTTTTCCAACTTAGTGCCACCTGACTGGAACCAACTCGATCCAAGTAGAAAGGCGGTCCATGGCGGATCTCTGGCATCAACAATTGATGTGAGTGGATTGAGTGGCAGGTTAGAGGTTTGAAATCCGATGACAACCAAACCGACCAACAAATCTCACCGATAATTGCAACTCTCTCTCTCTCTCTCTCTCTCTCTCTTAGATCTAGCAATATCTTGACCAGATCAATCGAGATTTGAGCTAGATCTATTGTGATCTTGTCGATATCTAACAAGATTTGGGCTTGATCTATCAAGATTTAACATAATCCATCAAAATCTGGAATAGATTCAGGAGATCTCGTTCATTGTCGCTTCCCTTGGTTTCAACCGAAACTGACTTGACCCAAACAAAGAACCACTAGATCCAACCCAATGGTGCTCACAGTCGGCGACAGGTCCTCCGTTCTATCACTAGCTAAAATTGGGTCTAGTCTGAGTAGAATCCAAACTCAACCCAAACCAACCTATGGATATCCCTAGCCACGATTGCGAAGAAAGGGAAGAATGACCATGTCACTAGAAACAATTGGTAAAGTGTCGAAAAGTGTAAATAATGTCTTAGGTAGTCTACAATTCGTAAGTATATATATGTTTTCGTATTTAAATAAACATTGAAAAATAAAAATGAAGTTAGTCTCGTCTTTACTAGTAACCAACCCCTTGCATAAATCAATTTTAAGCATTAAAAAATAGAAAAGAAAGGCTTTCTTTTAGTTGACCCAGCCATATATATATATATATATATATATTGTGGGAGGGCCGAGGACCAAGCAACCCAATCCGAGGATAACTTTGTCTAACCCAAGCAAAGAAAGGCAGGTAGACTCCAAGGGCAATGCCCACCCGAGGAGAATTAAAGAGCCAAAGGGCAACTGGCACCCGTAAAAAACCTAAGGATAAGGGAATGGATGGCAAAGGAAATGTAGAAGATGTGTAGAGGTGGAGGAAGGAAGTTTCCTGAAAAAGACACCTCCCACCTCCACATTCAATACTCTGTACCAACCTAACTAGTTGCATGCATTAATGAGGAAATGACACATGAACAGTAATTTCACAGCTCACAGCTCTTTTTACTACATCCAAAATGATTTTGATGGGATAAGCATCCAAAGAGTTCCCTTGAAACGTATAGATGGAAGGCTGAGATGCAAGGAAAGGGACAATATAAAGAAAGGAAACCCCTAGAAAGAAGGGATGAATGTTTTCCAAGAAAAAAGAAACAAGTGTGAGAATAGAGAATTACCCTGTAAAGAAATATCAACCATACTTATCAATACAAGATCTATCCTCGAACCCCGAGGAAGAGTTTACACTGAATTTTTGTTCTATTCGTTCCTATTTGTTACTTAGGTTCCATTAGTTTTAGACTTGTGATTATCTCAGCATTGCACCTGACTTAGAAGTCCACTCTCTTAAAAATTCATTGTTTAGGCTTGGTTTGAAGATCTAGGCATCACTATTCTAAGTGGGCCTGGGCTTTTCTTTTTGAGTCCTTAAATATATATATGTTACATCACTCTTTTTTTTTAATTAGACGCGAATTTTGACATATTCATCATTGGATTACATTATCTTTATATATTCTCCATTATTGCAAAATTCCAAGGTGATCAAAGACCAATTGTAATATCATTAATCAATTGCATTAAATATGAGTTTATGGATCAATTGGTAAATAACATGAAAATCGGCATGCATGTTAAGAATATATAGAACATGTAATCCAACAGTAAAATTTTCCAATTGAAAAATTATTGAGTGGTACAACATTGATTACAGTTACACTACCAAGTGTCACTTGTAAGAGATCCAATTGATGTCAGTGACTTTATTAGCGGAAAAATTTCTTACAAGTGAGGTTAGTCTCACCTTTGCCTATAACCCAAGAAAATAAAAAAACATACATAAAAGAAAAGGAACCCATATCAAACCAAATACATAAATCAAATCCAAACTAGATACTTCAATCAAATCCAAAAACCTAAATCAAAACCAATCTAACAACAATACCCAGAACACACCTAAACAAATCAAATTTTGAAAGTTAAGGGAAAAAGGTATATTGTACCAAAACAAAACAGCTACTGGTGATGGTGATGGTGGTCATTGTTGCATCAACAATGTTTGTGACCTCCAACATTAGGGTTGGGTTGCTACTCTCTCTCTCTCTCTCTCTCTTGACCATTAAAGGGCTGTTTGGTTGTGTTGTTTAAACAACAATTTTCGTTGTTTAAACAACACAATACATTTTTCCACACTACATTTTCACCCACACATATTTTTACAATACTTAAACAATGTTACTAGAACAATATTACCAAACGGGCCCTTAAGTCTTACTGTCCCTTCAATTCTATTTTTTTTACTAAACTTATATTTCATGCATTCTATTTTGGTAAAAATATCATTTTGGTCCTTACATTTTGGAGTTACAATCAATTTGGTCCCTACGTTTTGGAAATAGTTAATTTGGTCTCTGAAATTTTAAACTGCAATCATTTTAGTTCTTACTACGGTGTGCACTGTTGGCACACAAATGTCATCATTTATATTATAAAATAATAATAACAAATTTTAATTGCCTATATTTTAGTCCCTATATTTTAGACTTTTTTCTATTTTGGTCCCTACATTTTCATTTTATCACTTTTAGTCTCTAAACCAATTAACATGTGACATTTAAGTCCTTAGCCTCACTCGACTAACAGAAAAACTGGCGTGACTAACGACACATTAAAATAATAATTAAAAAATCTATCTTGGCAATAAAAAATGCCACATCAGCGTCTAAATTAATTTTAATTAAATAAAAAAATTAAAAACAAAAAATTACAGATCTAAGGACATAAGAACTTGTTCTTCAATGTTCTTCTTAAATCAAGAAATAAACCTAGGCTACCCAGCAACGACATCAAACCCATAATCAAAGAGCAAACCCAGATTGAATATCAAAGACATCAAACCCAACAACAACATCAAACCCAGAATCAAGGAGCAAACCCAGCAACGACATTTTCCTTTATTTGAAATTCAAATAAAAAATAAACAAAATTTTTACACTTTTTAGTTTTAAAGATTGAATATTTGTTCACCCAAAAAAATAAATAAAAAATATTCACATCAACGAATATGACCAAATACATTTTCATAGATTTTGACAAATTCGTTCGGAAGAAAAAAAGAATTTGTAATTAATGGCTTCGATTCAATGACCTGTGAGTTCTGGATTCGAATCTGGATCTGGATTCGATGTAGCGATCGACGAGAGGAAGAGGAAGAGGATGTTGTCGAATCGCGAATCGGCGAGGATCTGATGGACGAGGTGACTCGATTGCAGCTCTTGAATCGTGATCTGGTGCAGAAGATCAACGCCAAGGAGTAGAACTATGGGGCGATCGAATCCGCCAACAACGTTCTCAGAGCTCTGCATGCAGAACTCACAGATCGCTTGTGATCCTTGAACTTGGTGCTTCAGATGATCGAAGAAATGAGTGGATTCTCCGTGGATATTCCGGAGATTCCTGATTCTATGATGAACCCATGGCAGCTCAACCGTTCAAATGCTCAGCCCTTTCTGCTCCTTCAACAACATCGACAATAACCTCTCACTCTCTCTCTTTCAATAGACTTGTGCGTGGTTTGATTGGATTGTGTTTTTTCCAATTTGTTGCAGTACCTGTACGGACAGCGAGTGCTCAGCCTTATCGGCTTCAAAAGTTCAAGTTGCGGTTGTTTATTTTTTGATTTAAGAAGAACATAGAAGGATAAGTTCTTATGTTCTTAGCTCTGTAATTTTTTGTTTTTTATTTTTTTATTTAATTAAAATTTTTATTTTGGTTAAAAGGCTTGATATTAATTAAAATTAATTTAGACACTGACGTGGTATTTTTTAATGTCAAAATAAATTTTTTAATTATTATTTTAATATGTTGTCAACCACATCAGTTTTTTCTGTTAGTTGGGTGACAGTAAGGACTTAAATGTCATGTGTTAATTGGTTTAGGGACTAAAAATGATAAAATGAAAATGTAGGAACCAAAATAGAAAAAAGCCCAAAATATAAGGATTAAAAGTGCATTTGCACCTATAAAATAATAATGATAAATTTTAATTGATATTTAAAAAATCCAATGTCAACATTTATATTAAAAATTAAATCAGAATTTAGAAACCAAAAAAGGAAAAAATCTGAAATATGAATTTTTAAAACATCACCATCTTTTTCTTTTTCTTTTCTTTTCTAGGGAAACAAACACATCAACAATGTCTGTGGAGAAAATCTGTAACAATGTATAAGCAACCAAACACATCTCCCGTAGCCATTTGCTAGTTCATTTAAAAGCTCAAGAAATTAACAAACAAAATTCAAATAAAGAACCTAAAATGGCGAGGAGAATTCCAAACAAAGAAAATCAAAATGTCAAAACGAATCCATCAACAACAAACTCCAAAATGCCAAAATGCCAAAAAAAAAAAAAAAAAAAAAAAAAAAAAGAAAAGAGAAGGAAGAAGAAGAAGAAAAACATCAACCCCATTGGAGAAAACATTGTTAAAGGCCGATTTTTTGTCATTAATCAAGCCCATGCTCTAATTTTAAGATGTGGGCTCTTCAAGGCCATAATAGAGTTATAGGTGAGCTGGGTTTGTTTCCACCACGGAAGATAAATCTGTTTCTCAGAACCAACCTATGCGCAAACAAAATCCACAAATCCAAAAATCCAAGTGGGAAAAATACATATATGTATATGAAGGAACTAAAAAAATTAGAGAGAAAAAATAATAGTTTAATGGATTCTATTATTTATTTGTGAAACCCAAAAATATTGGTTCCTAGAACCACCAAACCTTTGAATCCCAAGTTCCACAAACTTCAATAGACCCTTTAAGATCCACAAGACTTGTGAGACTTAGAAGCCTAAATCAATGTGGTTTTCAAAAATACAAGTTCTATAAGTATAGATTTTCCTTTCTACAATGCTTCTTTTTCTTAGAGAGTCTAAGGAAAATATCCACAAAGCCTATATATCTCAAACTTCATAGACTTAGGTAGGTCCTTAAGAATCTACAAGACTTGTGAGATCTGGGACCTTAGATCAGTGTAGAGCTCTCAAGTATTTCTACAGGTTGAAATTTCTATTCATACAATATTTCTTCCCAATGTCTTTGATCTAGGCTGGTGTTTCTTGCTTTTTTTTTTTTTTTTTGTTGATATTGTGCAGATCTTAGATGCTCAGTTTTTTTCCTCCCTTTCTCTTCTACTTTGATGTTCCTTTATAGTGGGTATGGTTCAGTTTCTTAAAACAGTGTAGTCTTTAGTTTGTTGGATCAACCATGGCTTCCTGCCATGGATCTAAACGAGCTTTGTGGGCCTTTTTTCCTCTTTCCACTCTTGTTTTTTTTTTTTTTCTGGGAACCCACATCCAAAAGTATATTAATTATTTTCTCTTCATAAGTTGTAGATCAATGCCATTTGAGTTCAACGAGGAAAAGGCCCATTCTTCAAGGTTGAGAAAGAGACATTTCGACGGTTCCTTAGGCTGATAGCAACTTCTCTTGTTGGCTCTTTTTCTTGAAAGTAGTATAAATGTTTTTTTTTTTTTTGGTTGAGATTGGTGAACTTCGAAAGCCTCCAAGCATCTTTCTCCTTTTGCTTTCCCCCTCTGGCCGAGGTCCCTTAAATCTTTCCTATAGATTAGTCAATTTCAATTCCAAAGTTTCAACACATTTTAGAGCACAATGCATCTCCTTCATTCTTCTCTTACCAAGCAAGAAACACCAGCCTAGGTCAAGGACCTTAGGAAGAAATATTGTATGAATAGAAATTTCAACTTGTAGAAATACTTGGAAGCTCTACATTGATCTAAGATCCCAAATCTCATAAGTCTTGTATAGTCTCAAGGATCTACTTAAGTCTGTGAAGTATGGGATTTATAGGCTTTGTGGACTTTTTCCCTAGACTTTCTAAGAAAAAGAAGCATTGTAGAAAGGAAAATCTATACTTATAGAACTTGATTTTTGAAAACCACATTGATCTAGGCTTCCAAGTCTCACAAGTCTTATGGATCCTAAAAGGTCTATTGAAGTCTATGTAACTTGGGATTCAAAGGTCTTGTGGTTCTAGGAACCAATATTTTGGGTTTCACAAATAAATAATAAAATTCATTAATCTATTCTTTTTTCTCTCTAATTTTTTAGTTCCTTCATATACATATATGTATTTTTCCCTCTTGGATTTTTGGATTTGTGTTTGCGCACAAGTTAGTTTTGAGAAACAGATTTATCTTCCGCGGTGGAACCAAACCCAACTCACCCATAACTCTATTATGGCCTTGAAGAGCTCACGCCTTAAAATTAGAGCATGGGCCTGATAAATGACAAAAAATCGGCCTTTAACAAACATTAACCAAAATTTGCACCGATTCTAAGAACAAGAATTGGTTGGTCTGCTCGTCTTTGTGTTGGATCCAATGTGGCTGAGGCGGAGCTTCTACTGTTGAGACTGATCTGCTAATGCTGACGCTAATCTGCACCAATTCGTGGAGGCTGGTGGAGATTTTGGACTGAGAGGGCCCAATAAACACTGGTGTAATATCAGTCCCAACAATAGCAGTAGCCATAGAAGTTGTAGCAAAAGAAATAGATGCAAAGGACAACACTAATGGCTCTTTGGGAATCTTTGTGGGGTTATGACTAGGTGTGAGTGTTAGTGTAATAGTATGAGAGGCTGATGGGTGATTTGTTGATGTGTTTGGCTCCCTAGAAATAAGAGAAAAAGAAAGGCTGGAATTTGGGTATTTAGGTTGATTTTTGAGGGTGGTATTATGGTGGTTGGGTTCACAGTGGGGTTGATTTTGATTTGGACTGATGGCTATGACAAATGATTGCTGGGTTTGATTTTTGTGTTTTTAGATTGTTTTTGGTTGCTAAGAAAGATTGAGAAAAGTTGAGGAAATTTTTGTTAATTCAAAGTTTCAAATTTTTTATTTTAGTTTCATGGCATGTATAAATTTTTTTTTTTTAAAAAAAAATTATTGAGATGGCTTTTTAAATAGCAATTAAACGTTTTTTTTATTAGCCACTTTTTTTTTTTTTTTTTTTTTGCTGAATTATTTTATTAGCCATTTGTATGCCAATTATGCACACCTTTTGTCACTAAAATGTTTTTAGGTACCTCTTATGGTTCAATGAATCATAAAAAAGAAAAATTCGAATTATAAAAGAGAAAAATTCAAAATTTTTAAGGTCTGATCAAAGTCAAACCATGATTTCATCATAATTAATTTAATAATTAATTAAAATATAAATAAATATATTAAATTAATAAAAATTAAAGAACTGCCTAAAATAATTACAAATATTTGACCATTTAATCCAAAAAAAAAATTATTTTATTTTTATGAAACCCAATATAAAAGTTAACAAACATTTTCCATGAAATTAATTGAAAAAACAAAATTATAGACATTTTTGGGAGTCTTTTGGCTAAATATTGCTGAATCTAGAGTTTATTTGGGTTATAGGCACTGTTCCAAGTTAATTAGGGAATTGAGGAAAGAGAGTGAATTTCGGCAACGATGTTGCCGAAATTCAACAAAAGTATGACAGAGAAAAAGAAAAAGTTGGAGAAAGAAAATTTTGAATTTTGGTAATCGCATTACCAAAATTCTACTGCCCAAACCTGCTGATCGAGTGGCTCGAAGTGTGCTAGTGCTAGGCTGGTGCCCAAAGGGAAACTAATTGTGGCAATGCCATTGCCGAAATAGGGGGGAAAAATTCTTTTGGCATTTGTGGCAATGCCATTGCCGAAAATGGGAGGAAAAAAAAAAGTAGTTGCCGAAATCTGGGGAGGAATTAAAAAAAAAAAAAAAAAGTTACGTCCACAATATTTTCACAACAAATCATAGGTGATTAGTTATTACTAGTTCAAATTTGAATTTAACACTGAGATTACTTTTTTAATCCAATAATAACAACCAGTAACAACTTGCCACTTAGGATTTGTTGTAAAAATGTTATGAAAATGTTATGAACATATCATTTCTTATTAATTCCTTAGTGTGGGTTCGAGAGGTCTGCAATCTGGCCCAAACTCTATCTGGGCCCAGGGCCCGTGCCGAGAAGGTCTCTTGCCGAGGACGAATGATCAATGGCCGGGGTAGCAAGGGGAACGGCTGAGAAACTACCCTGTCTTCGGCATTCCAGAGCTTCAATGGGAAGACCAACATCGTGGTGGAGGCAATCCCCAAACAGCCCCCTCAAGGGGATGTGAACGGAATGGGGCCCACAGGGAAGCAGGGTGTGAAATTGGACCAAGGAAAATGCGTCCCCTCTTCAGTAAATGCACCTGCCAATACCCAGGGCTGATTAATGAGAAAAGACGTTTGGACGGTGTAAACTTCGATCCATGCAACTAATAGAAAGTAAGACGGGACGGTAGATGGGATGGATACAGAAATAAGCTCCTGCCTGACCTACAAGTGGAGGGCCAGGATCAACCAAGACGTACTATATAATAAAAAGGTAGGTGCACCAAGCAGGAGGCTGGGAAAAAAGGGCCAAAAACCAAAGCCTCTCAGCCCACCTCCAGGAGAAAGGTTCTAGGGGTGAAGAAAACTTAACCGCGCATGACCACCACGAAAAACCCACCACCAGGTGACTAAGGCCTAGCCTTTCAAACCCACGCTCTACAAATGATATTGTTTGGGCCATTTTACGTGCGAACCCAACACTGTTACGGTTCGTTACCAACCGTGTCCTTACAATTGGCACCGTCTGTGGGGAAGGTTTGTGTGTTGGCATAGGCGGTGGGTCGAGAGAGTTCCCTTGTCATCTCTGACAACTGGTTGTAGAGTTTTAGAGTAAAGTTCCGCTAGGGGCTATGCTTCTTGACTAGGGGCTACGCTTGGTAGCGTTAATCGCACGGATAATTCTAGGGGCTTGGCCAGGGAGCTAACTCCCCTAAAGCCAAGGTCCAGCGCCAAAGGAAAACTAGGTTTTGGACAGAACCAAGGCATTGCATAGTCCTCGGACTCAAGCCTATGGGGAAACCAACTGCCTGGATGAGGAAAACTAGGTTTTGGACAGAACCAAGGCATTGCATAGTCCTCGGACTCAAGCCTATGGGGAAACCAACTACTGGATGAGGAAAACTAGGTTTTGGACAGAACCAAGGCATTGCATAGTCCACGGACTCAAGCCTATGGGGAAACCAACTACCTGGATGAGGAAAACTAGGTTTTGGACAGAACCAAGGCATTGCATGGTCCACGGACTCAAGCCTATGGGGAAACCAACTACCTGGATGAGGAAAACTAGGTTTTGGACAGAACCAAGGTATTGCATAGTCCTCGGACTCAAGCCTATGGGGAAACCAACTACCTGGATGAGGAAAACTAGGTTTTGGACA